>NC_056732.1:1805734203-1805754203 GCF_019279795.1 Protopterus annectens
CTCAGGCTAACAGAAACGGCATTTACATTCTTTACACCTGGGCAGAAACCAGAGCAATAAAGGACATTTCACATGTATACTCCAGTAATTATTCCTTAAGTTAAAACAATAGGCAGGATGCTTCACTCCAGACTCATCGACTCCAAATTTTAACTTCAAAGGGACAGACATGAAATCATTTTAACTTCAAAGGACAGACATGAAATGCTTGAGTTAGGTTTCTTTACAGCAGAGGGCAATGTTGTTACATTTTTGAAGTTCAACATTTCACAGCATATTCTTTCATTTTAAGAAATCAAGCCTGTAATTACATTTATATTTACAATGACAGAGTTATGTACCAAATTCTATTTGGCTAGGCTGGCAGCCTTCACCCATCTTCACCCACTCTTCACATATTGTCACACATCTCTCCCCCTGGAGAACTCAAGCTAGTTTTTCAAGTGCCCCTTGAGAAACTCTGCTTGAGAGGGTCAGGCCTATCTGAGTATACCTTACACCATTCCTTATCGTGCGAGCCCATCTGCATTGGCATTACTACTCCCACTGTGGTACTGCACTGACATATATGCTTGCATCCCCAGGCTCCATCTTAACAACTTGGGGTTTTGCTGACTGGCTCTGTTTAACCATGTTAGAGGGTTGTGATCTGTCGTTACAGTGAATTTTCTTCCATACAGATAAGGCTGAAGTTTCTGTAGTGCCCATACTATGGCTAGACATTCCTTTTCTAACACTGCATAGAATTCCTCCCTGGGTTGGAGTCTACGACTGAGATAAACCACTGGGTGCTCTTCTCCCTCTGAAGAAACCTGGCTGAGTACAACCCCCACCCCATGGTTTGAAGCATCCACCTGTGCAACAAATTATTTGCTGTAATCTGGACTGGCTAACACAGGGAGTGCTCCAAAGCTTCTTTAAGCTTCTGGAATGCCTGCTCACATGCTGGGGTCCACACTACTTTATCTGGCCTGTTCTTCCTTGTCAGGTCTGTGAGGGGAGCAGCTATGGTATTATAACAGGGGGATTAACTTTCTGTAGTACCCTGCTGTCCCTAAAAATGCCCTCACCTGCTTTTTAGTAACAGGTGCAGGCCATGCCTGAATGGCTTCCACTTTGGCAGGTTCTGGCCTTATCTTACCACTCCCCACTCTATGTCCTAGGTAGGAGACCTCTGCCATACCCACCTGAAATTTGTTCGGCTTAATGGTCAACCCTGCCCTCTGTAGTCTGCCCAGCACGTCCTTGACATGCTGAAGGTGCTCTTGGCAGGAATGGCTGTAGATGGCAAGATCATCTAGGTAAACAAGGGCAAACCCTCCTGTTCCTGCTTGGATATGATCTACCAGCCTTTGGAAAGTCGTTGGGGCATTCTTCATCCCAAAGGGCATCTTTGTGAACTCATAAAGCCAAAATGAGTCACAAAGGCTTACTTCTCTCTAGCACTGGGAGTCAAGGGCACTTGCCAGTAACCCTTGGTAAGATCAATGGTTGTAAGTTACTTAGCCCCAACCAGCTGTTTTAGGGCCTCATCTGTCCTAGGCATGGGGTAAGCATCCGACTCTGTGTGACTATTTAATTTCCTGTAGTCCAAACAGAGCCTGGTGCTGCCATCCTTCTTTGGCACCAGCACCACTGGGGAGGCCCAGGGACTGTTGGACTCTTAAATCACCCCTAGTTACAACATATCCTGTACCTCCTCCCTCAGAGTCTGTTTGACTCTCTCAGGCACCCTATAAGGGGTTTGCCTAATAGGCCTTTGGGGTCCTGTATCCACCTGGTGCTGTACCAGGTGGGTGCATCCTGGTTTCCCAGTGAACATGTCCCCAAACTTCTGCAACACTGCTCGGATTTCTCTAACCTGGGAAGGAGATAGCTGCTGGGACATTGCTACCTCTTCCACTGAGGTGTCAGCCCGAGCCTCACTGAGGAGATCAGTCACCAGATCTCCCTCAGACTCCTCCTGCAATCAACTGCAAATGCTCAGCACAAGCACCTCTCTATCATGGTAAGGTTTCATCATTTTAACATGGTACAATTTGTTCCCCTGCCTGCTGCCTAGCAGTTCCACCATGTAGTTAAAAGCACTTACCTTTCTTACCACCTTGCAGGGTCCCTCTCAAGCTGCTTGCAGCTTGTTGTTTCTGACAGGAATGAGGACCATTACCTGCTGCCCCACAGCATACTCTCGATCTTGAGCATTCCTATCATACCACACCTTTCTATGTTGTTGGGCTTCTGCCAGGTTCTCTTGGGCCAAACCCATGAGTTCCCTGAGCCTTGTCCTTAGGTTTAGGACATATGCCACAACAGATCCTCATGAGACTCACACTCACCTTCCCACTCATCTCAAATTAAATCTAGAGGTCCCCTCACCCTATGCCCATACAGCAACTCAAAGGGTGAAAAAACTGTGGATTCCTGGGGAACCTCTCTGTAAGCAAACAACAGATGGGGCAAATACTTGTTCCACTCCCTCTTAAACTGATCTGCAAATGCCCATAGCATGGACTTGATTGGAGAGTTTAACTTCTCAACAAGACCATTAGTCTGGAGATGGTAGGGGATGGTCTTCATGTACTTCTCCCCACAGGACTTCCACAGACAAGCCAGCAGGTCTGACATGAAATTGGCACCTCTACCCTGCTGAAAATCTCTAACAAAGGATTTTCCACCTTCTCTGCCTCAATGTTGGACAAAGCCACTGCCTCAGGGTATCGTGTAGCATACTCCACTACCACTAGGATATACTTTTTCCCTGTGGAGCTTGGGGTACTCAGAGGACCCACAATATCCATAGCTACCCTCTGAAATGGCTCCTGAATCACAGGTAAAGGCTTCAAAGGAGCTCTCACCTTGTCTCATGCCTTCCCTACCTTTTGGCACTGCTCACAGGTCCTGCAGTACCCTGTTACATCTCTGGAAATTCCAGGCCAATAGAAGTTCTGCATAATATGCCTCTTTGTACATTTTATACCCATAAGATCTGCAAAGAGAATATCATGGGCTATGGCTAGAAGCACCAGATGGTAGGCTCTAGGCACTACCAACTGCTGTACTCTCTCACCTTCTAGCCTTCCGTCAGGGGTCCACTCTCTGTACAGTAACCCTTTGTCCCAGTATACAGATTCCCTCTTCCCTTGAGAATCAGGTGCCTCCCTAGCTACCTGCCTCAGCCCTTGTAATGTAGAGTCTGACAGCTGAGTCTGTCTCAACTACCTCCTTGTAACCCTTCCCAGCTCCCCTTCCACAGGTAGTCTGGCATCCTCTGACAGTGGTGCCTTACTGTCAGCCAGGGTACTACTACTCACCTCTACCTTTGCAGTCACTCTGTCCAAGGGATCATCAGTAACCACAAGCAGCTGTGGCTCACATTCAGTCTCACTGTTACAAAATAGCTCCCTTCCTGAAGTAACCACTTCACCAGTCCTGGCTGCAAGTATGCTGTCTGTTTGGGTCTCCCCCAGGCTACCAGACCCACATGCTTGTCTCCTAGCCTGACTGCATGTAACTGCATAAGCACATGGTTCTGCCTCATCCAAATCCTTCCCTATCAGGACATCTGCAGGATGGTAGTTCCATACCCCTGTTGTGTCAAGACAACCTACTATTGGCATTTTGTCTTTCCCACTTACTGGCTCTCTCACCTTTTGTTCCCCACCTTGCCTCCATGGACATCTGCATGCCACATGGCCCCACTGGTTGCATTCAAAACATTTAACCCTAGCTCCTGGATGTGTACCTGGATTAGTGGCTTCCCCTGCTACTGGCAGATTCTGTTGGGGCAGTCTGTGCTGCCCACCATGGGTTCCTTTAGACCCATGAGCAGTACTGGGGGTCCTTTTCCTGTGCAGGGATGCCCTGCTTGCTAGGTATAGGTCTCCCTTCTTCCTCAACTCCTCTGAAGTAGCACACTGTTGATCAGCTAACCAGATCCTCATGTCTTTAGGCAAAGTGCTAAGGGCCTGTTCCCTCACCAAAAGGTCTGACAGGCCTTCAGAAGTGGTGACCTGACATCCACTCACCCACCTATGGAAATAAGTGTTCAGTTCAGCAACATATTCACACACACTTTCATCTGCCTTGCGTCTATTCTCATGAAACTTTTTCCTATATGTTTCAGGTGTTAGCTTAAACAACTCTAACAGACAGTTCTTTACAGCAGTATAATCAAAACATGCAACGTCAGACATTTTAGACAATACAACAAAGAAAGAAAGAAAGAACCAAGTTCAAAACAGGCAAGTAAATGTACAACAAGCACCAGCCTCCATGCTCCAATGTAAATAAAATGCTCCTTTAATGCAAGGAATCCACACAAGTTCGATATTTCAAAGTACACTATGACAAGACAAAAAAAGTGAAAAAATAGTGTAAAGCACTTTTCGTCCGGATATTATCCAGACTTCATCAGACAATTAACAACGTTCAAAGCACAGTTTAAAAGCCCCTCATCATACAAATGTGAACCTATCAAATCTACTCAGCTTATCCACCAAATATTTAAAGGTATATGTGCCGTGTGGGGAAGCATAGCCATTAGTAACATAACACTTTGTTTCAATTTAAAAATGTGTGTCAAAACAAATATAAATATAAATAATGCACCCAAGTCAGGTACACTAGCTTGTCCCACAGTGCTACACACATCCAACTATACTGCACCCTTTTACAGGAATGACAAGCGCATCTCATCTGCATACAAGAACTATCACTAAAATTTTATTACAAAGAGTCATGTTATTATACTCAAGCTATACTGTATCACACGGTGCATTTATCTTCAATTCAGTAAGCCAGTCACACTTGTACCAAAAAATGTATGATACAAAATGTTAAATAAATATAACCCTACATTTTAAAACAATACAATATATATATATATATATATATATATATATATATATATATATATATATGTATACACTACACAACCACAAATGTTAAATAACAACAGTGTTACAAATCCTAAAAATGTTACACATTCCTCAGCGTCTAAAACATGTAAATATATATGTATGTATATTCTGCTACCACTACTAAACTTATAATGGACATGACTTAAGACCTTCAGTGTTGGAATTCACCTATATAAACTCTTTAATTTCAAAATACATGAAATGGAGTATGTTTCATTGAGTCCTGGTTTGTTACAAGCGCCCAATCGAAGTTGCCAGTTAAGCTCACTTTTTTCTAATAAATGTTTAATCAAACTCTCTTCCATGTGTCTATTGTTCTCCTGTTGGATTATATGTGGAGTGACTTTAAACTTAAAGACATGATCTGTGTTGGTATCACAATGTCTGGCCAAAGCATTATCTAGTTTTTTTCTTTTTAATAGCATAAATATGCTCATAAATCCTGTCCTGCAATCGACGGTTGGTTTTACAGACGTAGAAGGCTGGGCATTGTTGGCATTGGGCTAGATACACCACTGATTTAGTGTTACAATTGTACTTTTCTTTAATGTAAAAAGTCTAATTTCTTATGAAAAAATGGTTTCCAGAGTCTATATGCCTACAGAACTTACATGCGTCACACCTAAATGTGCCCGCATTGTTCTTAGTCGTTCTTAGTTCTTAGTATGTGGTGTTTCTAGTAGGCTTTTTAAGTTTAATCCTTACCTAGAGGTAATAGTGGGACATTCCCCTATTCTATTAAACAAGTCTTTGTCCATTGATAGACAGTACCAATATTTCCTTACTATCCCTTGAATGTCTGAAGCTGCTGGACTGTATGTTAGTATAAAAGAAAGGGAAAAACTATTACTAGTGTTTGTAACCTGGTCTGTCCCCTTAGTAGTCCTTCTTATTTCTTGTATTGTGTACTGTACGTCTAATGTCGTATTACTTGTTGACACAACATTTTGTTTGTTCAAGATGGGATTGTACACTCCTATATTTCTCTTCACTTTCACTTCATGGAAGATGTTTGATAAGAACCTATTGGGATAACCTCATATAGTTTGTCACATTCTTCACTAAAGTCCTCTTCCTTACTTATCATTCTTGCAGCTTGCACTAATTGTCCCTTCACTACTGATTTTTTTCTGGTGGAGGGGGTGCGAGCTAGAAAAATGTAAGAATGAGTTAGAATAGTAACATTTCCTATAGATTTTCACAGTGTAGCTGCATTCCTGTGTGGTCTTACATAGTTCTACATCCAAATAGTGGATCTTATGTTCCTGGAAATTTTTAGTGAACTTCAAAAAGGTCCCTGTGTTGTTAAAAAATTCCACTAAATTATCAGCTGTGGTATTATTTCCATCAATTAAAGGGAAAATATCATCCAGGAACCTTGTGTAAAAGACTATTTTTTTTTCCAAGAACTAGAAAATACAAAGTTTGTTTCCCAGTATGCCATCACTAAATTAGAGAAGCTTGCCCCACATGGGGACCCCATAGCGACTCCTATTTTTTGAAGGAACAATCTGTTATTGAAGGAAATGTAGTTATTTTTCAAATGATGTCCAATAATTCCTCTGTCAATCTAAAATCATTCTCAGTTGCTCCTTTATTCCTCATAAATTCTATGACCCAGTCTATACCTAAGTCTTGAGGTATAGATGAGTATAAATCGCACACATTGACCGTGAGGAAGTTTAATTCTTCTCTAAATGTGAGTGAATTAATCCGCTCTAAAAAGGACCAAGAGTCTTTGCAGATCTGTTTTTCTTTGCTCACATATTTTTTAAGTATTTGGTCCACTACCTTCACACAAGGGTATGTGATGGACTGTCTCGCATCCACCAATGCTCTCAATGATTGATCAATAATCTCTTTATGAATTTTGGATACACCAAATACTTGTGGTAATTTGGGAGATAGCATAGTTAAATAGTGGTTTAAAGGCACATCTACTAACCCATCAATAAATAAATCATTGATGTACATTCTAATTCTATAATATGCTATATTTAGCTGATTTATACTAACTTCTTTGTATGTGTCTTTTTCTAATACTTGTGACATTTTCCTAATGTAATGTTCTTTATGCATAACCACTAAGCCTCCTCCTTTATCCGGTTTCATAAACCGGATAGGGAGACTACGGAAAGATGTTAGTAAATGTTTTTCCTCCATGGATATGTTTTCAAGTTTTACATGCCTTTTATTGTTTAACAAAGTTGGTCTCAGCTCGTGTTCACAAAGGAATTCAAACATACTTATTACAGGATTGGGTGGTGGATTAAATGTGCTAGCAACTCTAAGTTCGTTGTTGCTGTATGAAAAGTTCCCCATCCACACAGTTAGGTTCAACTTACGTACAAACAATTTAAAATCAATTAACACCTCTGCTAAATTGCACTTGTTTGTAGGGACAAAAGTTAACCCTTTTGCGAACAGTTCAACTAACATTTTATCAATAGAAAATTCAGAATAATTGTAGATTCTAAAGTCACCACCAGCATTAAGAACCAAGTTACATGATGGTAAGTCAGCTGTACGACATTATCATGGATTCTTCTTGTTGCTGCGAGCATTGTAGTTTTTTTTTGGGGGGGGATATGGATTGGGGTTCCATTTGTTCCCCCTCCCCCCTCTGTAGTTTTTTTGTTGTTGTTGTTGCTGCCAGTGGTGTTGACTTTGTTGTTGAAGGGGGACTTCAAGCTGGTAGGTCTGGCCCCTCCTGGTGTCCACATTCTGTGTATCAATCAGGTCAATACTTGCATTAATGTAATCTTTACTGTTGTTCCTACTCTCTACGTAATTTAGATTAGATCCAGAACTACAAGGTATTTGTTGGTCCGGTCTAAAGTCAGGTCCTTGTGTAGGTAATTGTTCAGCTTTATTCTGAGTTGGTGTACCTTGAGAGGTTGGGGGTCTAGGATATGCAGTACCCTCTGCGTATGCTTTTAAGTCTCTCTGCAGCTTTTTAAGTTTGGTGTTTTTAAGTCTATCCAATTGTTGGGCTATGCTGGTGAAAGTACGGTTATAATCATACTGATAACGGTTAAAAGTCGTATCTACTTTAATGTCCTTTTCCAGGGCTAAGGTTTCAATAGCCAACTTATTAATCATAATTTGGTAGTGTTTGGACATACATTTTAACAAGTCCAAACCTTGGTTGTTAAAAAGGTCTACCAAATCTTTGTGGAAGTCGGACCCTTCCACCAAGCCTGTTGGATATGAGCAATATCTAAGCCCCTTTAGTACAATTTTTTCTTTAATACATTTATTAAAATAGTTCAGTTCTAACTGTAATTTTTTGATCTTTTGAAGTTTACTATCAAACAACTTTAACTTTTCAATAATGTTAACATTCTCCTGGTTAAGCGTGTCAATATTGTTACCTGCCTGTTGATTTTCTAAATTCAATTCGTTGCTCAACCAGTTCGTAATGTCATATGGTACAGTTAGTCCTGGTATAATAGAGTCATTGTTGTTAACTGTTGTCAGGCTCTCACTTGTACCATTTTGTTCCACCATTAAATTACCATTCTGTAAATTACTGCTACGATGTTGGTTTGATTTCAAAGGTTCAGTGTGGTTAACAGAAGACGCTGAGGAAATCACATTAGTTCCAGGTTGACTGGGATGTAAATTAGTCACTGAATAAACTCTTGCTGCAAGGCGTTCCAAACGCTCGTTCATCAGTTCAAGCAGTTGGGTCAAATTACCCCTCTCTGCCTTGTCGCTATGCGAGGAAGTGTCCATGTTTGTAGCATAGTTGTCGGTGTCTGTTACCAAACTACAATGAACAAAGAAAGAAAGAACCAAGTTCAAAACAGGCAAGTAAATGTACAACAAGCACCAGCCTCCATGCTCCAATGTAAATAAAATGCTCCTTTAATGCAAGGAATCCACACAAGTTCGATATTTCAAAGAACACTGTGACAAGACAAAAAAAGTGAAAAAATAGCGTAAAGCGCTTTTCGTCCGGATATTATCCAGACTTCATCAGACAATTAACAACGTTCAAAGCACAGTGTAAAAGCCACTCATCATACAAATGTGAACCTATCAAATCTACTCAGCTTATCCGGCAAATATTTAAAGGTATATGTGCCATGTGGGGAAGCATAGCCATTAGTAACATAACGCTTTGTTTCAACTTAAAAATATGTGTCAAAACAAATATAAATATAAATAATACACCCAAGACAGGTATGCTAGCTCATCCCAAAGTGCTACAAACATCCAACTATACTGCACCCTTTTACAGGAATGACAAGCGCATCTCATCTGCATACAAGAACTATCACTATAATTTTATTACAAAGTGTCATGTTATTATACTCAAGCTATACTGTATCACATGGTGCATTTATGCATTTATCTTCAACTCAGTAAGCCAGTCACACTTGTACCAAAAAATGTATGATACAAAATGTTAAATAAATATAACCCTACATTTTAAAACAATACTATGTGTATATATATATATATATATATATATATATATATATATATATATATATATATATATATATATATTTATACTACACGACCACAAATGTTAAATAACAACTGTGTTACAAATCCTAAAAATGTTACACATTCCCCAGCATCTAAAACATGTAAATATATATGCATGTATATTCTGCTACCACTACTAAACTTATAATGGACATGACTTAAGACCTTCAGTGTTGGAATTCACCTGTATAAACTCTTTAATTTCAAAATACATGAAATGGAGTATGTTTCATTGAGTCCGGTTGGCTACAAGTGTCCAGTCGAAGTTGCCAGTTAAACTCACTTTTTTCTAATAAAAGTCTGGATAATATCCGGACGAAAAGCACTTTACGCAATTTTTTCACTTTTTTTGTCTTGTCACAATGTACTTTGAAATATCGAACTTGTGTGGATTCCTTGCATTAAAGGAGCATTTTATTTACATTGGAGTGTGGAGGCTGGTGCTTGTTGTACATTTACTTGCCCATCTTAGAGAATACAGTTACAGCTTTACCATGGAGTAAGGGGGTCAGGAACCATACCCAGAGCCTTTGGTCAACTTCATACTGTTTACATACTCCCTCAAACATATGAATGAAACTATCAAAATTATCCCCCTCTTTAAACTGCAGAAGAAATTTACTGACCTGTTTTGCTTCTGGCATCCAGTTACTCCCTTCCCCATTACCTGCATGACTCTGGCAAAGAGTCAGCATTTCTCTCTCATGCTTCCTCTGCCTCTCCTTTTCCTCGGCTTCTAATCTCCAAATGCCTGGCCTCCAACTCAAGTCTCTTTAGCTCCAGATGGATTTTTAAGTCCTCTGCAGAAAGGTTGAGCTATCTATTCTTCGAGGGTATTATATTTCCACTGCCAGTCTGATTGTCCTCCTGGTTGCTGTTTTCTGATGCAGCTGTAATCAAGGCTGCAATAAGGTCTGCCTTAGTCAGGTTTCCATGCACCAGTCTCCTAGCATGGCACATCTCCGCCTGCTGGCTCCTTGTCAGCTTTCCATACTCCTCTGCTGACATGCTGCCTGTTCACCCTGACTAACTAAGCTAACAAAACAAATAAAACAATTGTGATCTGAACTCTGAGTATTCACTGTGTGGCTGTTTTAGAGTACAAAACACCTTCAAAGCTCACTGTACACAAGCTACAGGGATTCACTCTACCCACACCACTACAAGCCAATTAGTATTTGCCAACTAATTAATATGTGATGTGGATATCCCACAGCTGTCAAACAATTAATATGTGGTGTGGATATCCCACCACTGCCAAAGAATTAATATGTGACACCCATGCCTTGGCCCAGCAATCAAGGAGCCTCAATCCTCACTACTAACCCCAGAGAGGGTGTCTCATATATGAAGGAAAGGATAACAAACACACACAGTAAAGTACAATTTCCCTTAAGAGCACACGGAGATCACAGTCAGTCCAGGGCTGGTCGCTCCCTTGCTCTCCAGTTCCTCAATAAGACTCTCCACTGGCACAGCTATAGGGTCCAGATGTCAGCTTAGCTGGACAAGCTAAAACCTCCAGTACCCTCTCTGTCCAACCAGTGCTTCATGTCCCTATTCAAGTAGCTGACATACACACACACACACACACACACACACACACACACACACACACACACACACACACACACACACACACACACACACACACTTTGAGATAAGAGTTTATGCAACCACACAGACCCTTTTGGGAAAGGTTGGCACAGGTTCTTCAGCAGTGCCCCTTTTTTCCAAGACTATATGCTAGTATCACTTGCCACCACCCAGCTAATATTTACCAGTACTCAAAGGCCCTTAAAAGGGTGTCCAAATATTACTGTGCAATATTATTATCCAATCGGTAAGTGTGACTAACCAGTTAAGGTTTATTAGAGTAGCCTTGTACAGTCATCACTATAAATATGCAATGTACTCTAGAGCCTAAATTATCTCTACACAAAACAGCCACAGTTGAAAGGTTTAAAAGTATTTAATAATAAATATTAAAACCACAAGACAATACTTCTTACTGCACAGTGCTAGTCAAGAGTTCAGCGATCACAGTGAAATACTTAAAATAACACAGCAGTACACTTCTGACATAAAAGAAAAACACTTAGTCTAATATTTCTAGTTCCTAGCTTTTTCTAAGAGAAAATACAATTCTAAAATAACTTACACACATATATCATAAGGCAGTGCTAATTTGGATGGTCAAGACAAGAATGCTTAATGCCTTCTGATTTTCTCTGTTTAAGTTGCTATCTGCAGTCCTGATTCCCATTACATAATTTTTTTCACACTTTTCTGGGTCCCAGGCTACACATTACATCATTTTGATTTAGTTCCCAGGCTAACAGAAACTGCTTTTACATTCTTTACACCTGGGCAGAAACCAGAGCAATAAAGGACAGTTCACATGTAAACTCTAGTAATTATTCTTTAGGTTAAAACAAAAGGCAGGATGCTTCACTCCAGACATGAAATGCTTGACTTAGCTTTCTTTACAGCAGAGGGCAGTGTTGTTACATTTTTGAAGTTCAATATTTCACAGCATATTCTGCGGTGGTGGTGCTGCGGTAGCATTGTCGCCTCACAGTTAGACGTTGCCCGTTCGATTCTCAGTTAGAGCATCTTCTGTGTGGTGACATGCATGAACGGGTGTTCCTTCATTTAAGGTTGTGCATTAGGCCCGGCAGGCCAGCACGTAAAACTCTACTGCCAATCATTAGCGGACCGGAGTTCCGCTGTGGTGACCCCTAACCGGGAAAAGCCGAAAGACACAAACAAACAATTCTTTTATTTTAAGAAAACAAGCCTGTAATTACATTCATATTTACAATGACAGAGTTATGTACCAAATTCTATTTGGCTAGGCTGGCAGCCTTCACCCATCTTCACCCACTCTTCACATATATTCACAACAACCACCATATTTCTCTCAAAATTCTCATCCTAAACCTACTAGTTTCAGGTGACATTCACCCCAACCCAGGACTTGCCTACAACTCCTCACTCACTGCTTACTCCTCTCACCCTCCTATCTCCATCCCACCCCAACCTCAGTCTGTCAAGCTCACATCCACTAAAACCGTATCAAGTCTATCAATGAACATTCAAAGTATCATGAACAAAATCACCCCATTTCATGCGTGGATCTCCTTATGCACCCCAAATAGTCTCACCCTCTCTGAAATCTGGCTTAAACCTTACATATCCAACTCAGAATTTCTTCCCTCAGGCTATAACATCTTCTGACAAGACAGACTAGAAAAAAAAAAGGTGGAGGTGTCGTTATTCTGTACTCTAATCCTCTCTCTCTCTCTCCACCCTATATGAATCTCTCCTCCAAACTTCCACCATGCTGAAGTTCTCATTGCCAATTTTTAACTGAACAATCACAAAAAACTAGCTATAGTATCTATTTACATTCCTCCAGGCAATAACATCCCTGTCCTGGAGCACATTCCCTCCTGGACCTCTCAAACTATCTGTTATGTAACAGCTATCTTGGGTGACATTAACATTGACTGGAGTGCCCTTGACACTGATTTACCCAGCACATCTATTAAAATCTATGGTTTCTTCCAGCTAATCACAACTTCTACTCATCTAAATAAACACTGCAACTCTGGCTTCACTCTAGACTGGGTCGTCACTTCCAGTTCTAACTTCTACCACAACTCCTCCACCCTACCTGATTCCCTAGGTGACCACCATCCCACCTGCATGCTTAGGCAATTTCCTTAACTCCATAAACTTCAGCAATACAAGGACTGCCATAAACACTCTAATTTCAACCCAGATACCTTCAACCACTTCCTCTCTTCAACTAATTGGTCCTTCCTTTATGACCTCACCTTAGAGGATGCAGTCATGATATTCAACAATATCTTTCTAGACACACTTAACTCCCTCGCCTCAATCAGGAAGTAAGAATCAAATGTCACTATGCTCCCTGGTTAACAAAAGACACTTGAACCCTTATGAGCAAGAGGGATTCTTAGTGGAAAACATGGAAAAAAATCCAAATCTTCCACTGATCTTCAAACCTATACAAAGCTCCATAATCTAACCAAGAAAAGGTCACCCTCAACAAGTAGAACATTTTTTTATAAACTACTAAGTAACCCCCACACCAACCCCCAAATATTCTGTCAATCTGTTAATAAGCTGCTACATCCTGGTATCCCCTCATCACCCATCCATTGTTCTAATAGGTCTTCCACAGATTCCGCTACCTTTCTGAATTCCTACTTCATTGTCTCTATCCATAATCTAACCAAAAATGTCACTATTACCAAACCCATTCCCCCCCTGTCTACTCAAACATCCTCTTTTTCTTTTAAATCCAGCCCTCCAGCTTATATCAAATCACGTCTTTGCAAACTTAAAACATGTTCACTATCAGTTGACAACCTTACTTCTCAATTCCAAAAAACTGCTGCCAGTTCTTTCGCTTACCCCATCTCTATTCCAATAAATAGATCCACAAAAGAAGTCATTGTACCTGACATCTGGAAGAAATTTTATGTCATTCCATTACACAAAGGCGGTATCTCAACTGACCCCTCAAATTAGAGACCAATTGCAATCCTATCTCCCCTCTCAAAAATTTTAGAAAAATGTAATCATAAACACCTGCTCAATCACCTGCTGCATGAAAATCTCCTTTCCCCAACACAGCATAGTTTTCACCCAAAACACAGTACAATTACTGCTCTGGCATCCTTCACAAACTCTGTTGCATACTCTCATGGCAATAATAAGTTAGTCTCTTGCTTGTTTCTGGATTTCTCCAAAGCCTTCAACACTGTCTCACACAGACTACTTCTATCCAAACCAACTACCTTTAGTGTCCCTAACTGTGCACTTTTGTGGTTCTCCAGCTACATCTCTAACAGATTTAAAGCAGTTACATGGCAATCTAAATTCTCTCCATTCTTACATGGACAGACAGGGGTACCACAAGGCTCCATCCTTGGAACCCTAATATTCAAAATCTTTATTAATGACCTCCTGTCTTCCTCTCCAGTCTCTTCAGTAATACAGTATGCTGATGATTCCACAATAATCTCCTGCTCTGATAATATCTCCCATCTTCACACCCTCACCAAAGAGTCTCTGCACTAAATCAAAAAATGGTTAACTTCCAACCAACTTCTGCTCAACCCTAAAAAAAACTAAACTTCTCCTATTCCTTCCCAAATCTCACCAACATCTTAAACCTACCTTTACTGTCTCCTCCCTGAGTTATGCTATCATCTCTGCTGAACCTCACGCAAAACTGCTTGGAGTTATTACTGATGACCAGCTAAAGTTTGATCTACATACTCAACAGTGCATTAAAAAGACACATAAAAATGTAGGCCTTCTATATACATTTCCTTACAAATGCTTCTAGGCTCTCCCTTGCACAATCTTTCTTACTCCCCACCTTACTCTATGCAGCCCCTATTCTTACAGATCTTTAATAAAACCTTCTGTCGAAACTGAAACTCACCTACAATAAAATTGCTAAATTTTCCTCTATCCTTCCTTACCAGTCTCACCACTTCCTAGCCTTAAAAAACCTGCAGTGGCTGGAATTTCATCATCAGAGCCAACTTCCCCAGCTTCTTGTAGCTTATTCTGTCTTACTCTTACTCTGTCTTATTCTGTCTTCTGAACCCTCCTCCTGCCCCTCCCTCTCTTCCCTCATCCATCCCTACACTCCCAAGCAAATCCTCCATAGTGCTCAACAGTATCTTCTGGAAGTATATCCACATATCTATATCTATATATATATATATATATATATATATATCTATATATATATATATATATATATATCATCATCTTTCGGCATTAGGGGTCACCACAGCAGATCACCTGTTTCCATTTCTTCCTGTCCTCTGCATCTTGCTCTGTCACACCAACCACCTACATGTCCTCTCTCACCACATTCATAAACCATATCTTAGGCCTTCCTCTTTTCTTGTTACCTGGTAGCTTCATCCTTAGCATCTTTTTCCCAATATACTCAGCATCCCTCCTCAGCACATGTCCAAACCAACATAATCGTGCCTCTCTGGCTTTCTCTCCAAACCTTCCAACCTGGGCTGACCCTCTAATATACTTATTCCTAATACTGTCCACCCTCATCACACCCAGTGCAAATCTTAACATCTTTAATTCTGCCACATCCAGCTCAAACTCCTGCCTTTTTGTCAATGCCACTGTCTCCAACCCATATAACATAGCTGGTATTACTACCCTCTTGGAGACCTTCCCTTTCACTCTTACAGGTACTCGTCTGTCATACTGACACTCTTCTCCACCCACTCCATCCTGCCTGTACTCTCTTCTTCACCTCTCTTCCACACTCACCGTTACTCTGAACTATTGACCCCAAGTATTTAAATTCATCCACCTTTGCCACCTCTACTCCTTGCATCCTCACCATTCCTCTATCCTCCCACTCATTCACACACATATATTCTGTCTTAGTCCTGCTGACCTTCATTCCTCTTCTCTCTAGAGCATATCTCCATCTCTCCAGGGTCTCCTCCACCTGTTCCCTACTCTCACTACAGATCACAATGTCATCTGCAAACATCATAGTCCACGGGGACTCCTGTCTGATCTCGTCTGTCAACCTGTCCATCACCATTGCAAATAAGAAAGGGCTCAGAGCTGATCCTTGATGTAACCCCACCTCCACCTTAAATGTATCTGTCACTCCCACTGCAGACCTCACTGCTGTCACACTACCCTCGTACATATCCTGTACCACTCTTACATACTTTTCTGACACTCCTGACTTCCTCATACAATACCACAACTCCTCTCTAGGCACCCTGTCATATGCTTTCTCTAAGTCTACAAAAACACAATGCAACTCCTTCTGACAGTCTCTGTACTTCTCCATCAACACTCTCAGAGCAAAGATCGCATCTGTAGTGCTCTTTCCCGGCATGAAACCATACTGCTGATCACTAATCATCACGTCCCTTCTTAACCTTGCTTCCACTACTCTTTCCCATAACTTCATGCTGTGACTGATCAATTTAATCTCTCTGTAGTTACTACAGCTCTGCACATCATCCTTATTCTTAAAAATTGATACCAAAACACGTTTTCTCCATTCCTCAGGCATTCTCTCACTTTCCAAGATTTCATTAAACAATCTGGTTAAAAACTCCACTGCCATTTCACCTAAACACCTCCATGCTTCCACAGGTATGTTGTCTGGGCCAACAGCCTTTCCATTCTTCATCCTCTTCATAGCTGTCCTTACTTCCTCCTTGCTAATCCATTGTACTTCATGATTTACTATCCCTACATCATCCAACCTTCTCTCCCTCTCATTCTCTTCATTCATCAACCCCTCAAAGTACTCGTTCCATCTGCTCAACACACTCTCCTCACTTGTGAGTATGTTTCAATCGTTATCCTTTATCACCTTTACCTGCTGCACATCTTTACTAGCTCGGTCCCTCTGTCTAGCCAATCGGTACAGGTCCTTTTCTCCCTCCATAGTGTCCAACCTTTCATACAACTCTTCATATGCCTTATCCTTAGCCTTCGCCACCTCTTTCTTTGCCATGCACCTCATCTCCTTATACTCCTGTCTACTTTCTTCATCTCTCTGACAATCCCACTTCTTTGCCAACCTCTTTCTCTATATACTCTCCTGTACTTCCTCATTCCACCCCCATGTCTCCTTGTCGTCCTTCCTCTGTCCAGATGTGATACCAAGCACCTTTCTAGCTGTCTCCCTTACTAGCTCTGCTGTTGTTACCCAGCTATTTGGTAACTCTTCACTGCCACCCAGTGCCTGTCTTAACTCATCCCTGAACTCCACCTCACAATTACCCTTTTTCAATTTCCACCATTTGATCCTTGGTGCTGCCCTCACACTCCTCCTCCTCTTGTTGATCACCAACATCATCCTACAAACCACCATCTTATGCTGCCTAACTACACTTTCTCCGGTCACCACTTTACAGTCTCCAATCTCCATCAAACTGGCCCTCCTACATAAGATATAATCCACCTGTGTGCATCTTCCTCCACTCTTGTATGTCACCCTATGCTCCTCCCTCTTGTTAAAATACATATTCACCACAGCCATGTCCATCCTTTTCGCAAAATCCACTACCATCTGACCTTCTGCATCCCTTTGCTTAACACCATACCTACCCATCACTTCCTCATCCCCTCTGTTCCCTTCACCAACATGCCCATTGAAATCTGCTCCAATCACCACTCTCTCACCCTTGGGTACAGTCATCACCACTTCATCCAATTCACTCCAAAATTTTTCTTTCTCATCCATTGCACACCCAACTTGTGGATCATATGCACTAACAACATTCATCATTACAACATCAATTTCCAGCTTCATAAACATCACTCTATCTGACACGTTTTTCACCTCCAAAACACTCTTAGCATACTGTTCCTTCAGAATAACTCCTACGCCATTTCTCCTCCCATCCACACCATGATAAAACAATTTGAACCCACCTCCGATACACCTAGCCTTACTCCCCTTCCATCTGGTCTCTTGCACACACAATATACCAACCTTCTTTCTGCCCATCATATCAGCTAGCTCTCTCCCTATACCAGTCATACTGCCAACATTCAAAGTTCTGACCCTCACTACCCCAGTCCTAGCCTTTCTCCTCTCTTCCTGCCTTGGCCATGTCTTCCGCCTCTTCTCCTCCTTCGGCCAACAGTAGCCCAATTTCTGCCAGCACCCTGTAGGCTAACAGTACTGGTGGTGGTCATTGTTAACCCGGGCCTCGACCGACACACACACACACACACACACACACACACACACACACACACATATATATATATATATATATATATATATATATATATATATATATATATATATATATATATATGTATGTATGTATAAAATTCTGGAACTCTATTAACCAAATATTCCATCCCGGTAATTTTAGCTCCCCCAATCCATGCCCAGACAAGACATCTGAAGAAACTGCCACTATCTTCAATACCTATTTTATCGATTCAATATCTAGGCTACTGAACTCTAACCCAAACTCCTCTACTACTAACATCTCCAACTTTTCTGAACCTACTCCTAATACTATCTCCTCAAACACCTTCTCCCTCAAACCTGTACCTACTAGCTACATGAAAACTCTACTCTCTAAATTAAAATCATGCTCAGCATCAGCTGACAATATTCCTTCCACTTTTCTTCTACTAGCAGCTGACTCTCTTGCTCTCCCTGTATACATCCTAATAAATTGCTTGCTACACTCTACCTATACACAAAGGAGGTAACTCCTCAGATATCTCCAACTTTAGACCTATCGCTATCCTCCCCTTAAGTACTAGAAAAATGTATTCATAAACAAGTTATGCAGTATCTAATACTGGAAAATCTGCTTACACCCACTCAACATCGCTTCAGACCCAAACATAGCACCATTACAGCTCTATTATCTTTCCTCAACACTGTCTCTATAGCCATGGATGACCATAAACTTATTTCTTGCCTATTCTTGGACCTCTTATAAGCTTTTGACGTTGTCTCACACTCTCTTCTGCTGCACAAACTGCATAACCTCAACTTCTCCTCTGATATTGTTGTATGGTTCTCCAGCTACCTCACAGATAGATCTCAATCAGTGAGATGGCACTCTGCACACACTGTCTCACACTCTCTTCTGCTGCACAAACTGCATAACCTCAACTTCTCCTCTGATATTGTTGCATGGTTCTCCAGCTACCTCACATATAGATCTCAATCAATGAGATGGCGCTCTGCACTCTCCCCTCCTCTCCCTGTAAAAATGGGTGTACCTCAAGGGTCTATCCAAGGGCCTTTACTTTTTAATATCTTTACTAATCAGCTCTATACCTCCTGTCCTCAGTCATCTTTAGTGCAATACACAGATGATCTACAGTCATCACCACAGCCAACTCTCCCTCTAAGCTCTTCTCAGCTACTCATGCATCTTTTAACTTAGTTGAAACATGGCTCTCCAACAACTAGCTCATCCTTAACCCTACTCTTCCTACCTAAAAAGTTCAACAATATGAAACCCTCCTTCTCCATACAGTCCCTTAATAACACTCCCATTCAGGTACAATCCAGCACTAAGCTCTTAGGTGTAACCATCGATGATCAGCTTAAATTTTACTTGCATGTTAATAACTGTATCAAAAAGACACATTCAGAACTAGGGCTCCTTTACCGTAACAAGAAATTCCTTACCTATGAAGCCAAGATCACTCTCCCTTTACCTACCTTCTACCCAGTCTAATGTACAATTCTCAAATTCTCACAAATCGTAACTCAGCACTCCAGACCAAACTCAAATCTACCTACAACAAGGTAGCTAGATTTGCTGCCCAACAAACTGACAAATCCAATCACTGTCTTTCTATAAAACACATAAACTGGCTTGAATTACCCCACCAGCTGTGTCTCTCTCAGCTCCAGATCATCCATTCTATCCTATACCAGCCTTCCTACTGCCTAGCACTATCCCCGCTCATCTTCCATTATTCTCCCTCCAGATCTCTCCAAAGCTCTAACCAAGACCTACTACAAATCTACAAACC